>NC_057798.1:687710709-687742622 GCF_018294505.1 Triticum aestivum | reverse complement strand
CCTATTGTTTAAGAAGCTTCACACACCTAAGAATCTCAATCAAGACTTTTTTGCTCGCGGAGGCCATAAAAGTGATGTATATGCATAACACAAACCCTTTTATGTTTGTAAGTTGGTATACATTACACACACGGAGAGAGGATTTGTTTGCAGGACGTATATATGGGTTGGTCTTGTCAAGTTTTATGTAAAACAAATGATAAGCTACTACTGTCGATTACTGAGATAGAAGTAGCTGGTGCGTTGATAGACGCACACGAGAAGCAAGTCCAAATCAACGAGATGCAAGCCCAAATCGTCGAGAAGCAATCCCAAAGAAAGAAACTTTCATAAACTTTACCTTGCACTTCGAGTTGTTGTAATCATTTAGTTCATACTCCCTAGATCAACAGTAACAATTCTTTTTATGGAAGTCACTGCACTGATGATGTTCTTACTTTAGGCGACGACGAGTTGAGTTAACTAGAATGTATTTTTTAATATGTTTTATCTTAATGCTTGACCTAGTTTGATGTCGATGTAGTGTTAATATAGTAAGCACTGAGCTGTACAATTATGCTATGTACGATGTTAACTTGGTACATAAATTGAATTATGTGATGAACTAGTTTTAATGTGTGTTTCAAATGAGGTTTGTGTACGATTTTTTTTATTTGAATTCTTTTGAGGTATTAAGTTTAGATGATCTTCTAGAAGAAATGTTTAATTCCCTAAAAATTAAGAAAATGAGATAATTGTTACCTTTGGACTTTTAGGCCAAGGGATCTTCTAGAGTTGCTCTTATGTCCTCAACCTTAGACACCACCATTCATATGTAATCGCTGCTCTCCTCTCCACCTCTTTGGAACCGTAGGTGTAGGGGAGAGAATTCTCGTTGCCCATTTCCAGGTGACCTTTTATCTCGTTGTTGCCAGGAGCTTGAGAGTATTGGTTTCTGCCATGGATTATGTGTTTTTTTTGTTCGTTTGTGTAACATCGTGGGCATTGTCTTCTTTAACAACCCTACATTTGAGTATTTGGGAGCAAGTTCTTTGCCTTGGTCTGGCAATAATAGTGCGCGTGTTTGACTAGACTAATTCACACCATGTAAACCTCTACAAGAAGCAAAGATCATTTCATGTGCTTCCTGTGAGATCGACACTCTTACTTTCAAAAGGCCACAATTGAACACATCAGATAAACCATAACTGGTAATCTGTAAATGCACAAACTACATCTGTGATTTATCCGATTCACAAAGTACAATTGTGGTTTATCTGATGCACAAATGCATTTACAGATTACCAGTTACTTCATTGTGCAGTTTTTCACATGATAATGTTACTTCATCGCGTTTTTATGCTTTGGAGAGTTGACCCTAGGAACCCCGGTCCAATTTTGAGCATAAGAATCACCTTCTAACAACTTTTACACTTTGTTTTATTTTTAGTTTTGTTTTATTCCAAAAATACCGATAATATTTATCATATATTATCTTTTATTAGCCTTGTGACTAGCAAGACTAGCAAAGTTGACACCCCTGTTAGAACTATTAGGGAAACAAGTTAAGTTCTATTTGTGTTGCACAACATTCAACTATTGTAGGGTACAAGTTGAGGAAAATTTGATGCATACTGCAAAGTCCTACACTAGGGACCCCAACCGACAATTTTATCCTCGGTAGCAGTGGTTATGCTTGACGGTCATCTTAGACAGATTTTACCAGTCATCAAGGCACACGAGAATTCACGTCTCTGGGATTCTATAGTAGGCTTGCACCTTCGTATTAGCATGTGCTTGTCTCTATTCAAGGATCAAATCCTATTTTGCAGGATGAAGTGGCTACATTTGTGGATTAGATTCTCTTTGTGGCTGCACCAAAACTCGAGTTCAGGTCGAATATGCTCGGCAACAACGCGGCGACGGGCGGTACTCTGGAGTTGGGGAAGACGAGGTGGAGCTTCCGAGAGAGGAGAGCGGTGTCTGGGTCGCGCCTGAAGAAGCTCAGGGTCGGCGGCGGCGGAGTGTGCTCGAGTGAAGACGAGGGGAGGGGAGTCAGCGGCAGGGTCTCTAGCGCGGGAGGAGAGGGTAGCATACATAGATTTGGGTTGGGCCGGGGAGGTGGAGCTTTGTTGGGCTTGGGAAATGGGCATGTCGAGATCTAGGAGTTAGTGGTTTCATGTGTTTGTGTCGTTTTTTATGAGGGATCAATGGGTCGATAGTGGTAAGTTCTTCACGCAAAAGAAGAAAACTTGTATGTTCATGGCAAAGAAAAAAACTTATAAAAGAAAATGGTAAGTTTCTTTTGCACATAAGTACAATGTTAAGTTTATCGCAAAAATAGTAATCATCTACTTTTTCGTCGAATACAAGTTTTTGCTTTCTCAAGATTAAAGAAACAAATTTTAAAATTGTAGAAATACGTTGTTTTCTGCTAGATACAGAAGTTTCCTTATAGAACGAGTATATATCTAAAAATATATATGGAAAAACAGTTGATGGGATGGTGACGGGTGTAAATAATGCGTACCTGCAGGATAAGCAATTATGCGTACGCGTATTCGCCCGGGAACAGCTACGGGTGTAAAAAATACAGAAGTCTTTGATGAACATCCATCATCACGTTCATCAAAGACACTCACTGTTCCTCCTCCAGGCTACATCTTCTCGCGTCCTTTCTTCTTTCTTCCCTGAAGGAAAAAAATTGCTCCGTTCGTAATAAAAAAATCAGAGCATTTAGATCTAAACGTTTTTATATTTCCTTATTACAGAGAGTATAAAAGACCGACATGCAAAAATATCAGTGTTTTTAGATCTAAACGTTCTTATATTTTTTTATTACAGATATTACTCCCTCCATTTTTATTTACTCCGCATATTAGTGTTGACTGAAGTCAAACTTTTTAAATTTTGACCAAGTTTATAGAAAACAATACAAATATTTACCATAACAAATCCATGTGGTGTGGAAGTATATTCAATAATGAATCTAATGGTGTTGATTTGTTATTGTATATGTTAATATTTTTGTCTATAAAATTTGTCAAAATTTAGAAAAGCTTGACTTTGATCAAAGCTAATACGCGGAATAAATAAAACTGAAGGGAGTATAAAAGATCGACATGCATGTCCATTGAAGGCACGCACACATTTATTGGGAGCAGTTGCACCCAGCAAGATGACACACGCTAGATAGACCAACGATGGACAAGTCGCATTGGACAAGTAGATAAACGTGCAATGTCTTTTGTTCGATGCTCCAATCCTTCAACTGCAAGTAGTCGTGGAGTACTAAGTCCCCTCGCTGAATTGAATCCACTTCCACGTCTTGAGCTTAAATGTCAACCGGGAACCAACCCCGCATTGATTGACGGCGAACCATTGATTGCGCGGGGCTTGCTCTTGAAGACTTCACCAAGCTTCCCCCTGCCCGCTCGACCTGCTAATCTCTTATCTATCCATGCACAGTGCACACCCTGTCAATTTGCGGCGAGACACACGTGCATGCATGGTGGCTACTCTCTCCGTTCCTAAATATAAGTCTTTGGAGAGATTCCATTATGAACCACATACGGACGTATGTAGATGCATTTTAATGTGTAGATTCACTCATTTTGCTTCGTATGTAGTCCATAGTGAAATTTCTATAAAGACTTATATTTAGGAACGGAGGGAGTAGATTCGAGAGGGTTTTGTCGACAGATCGGCGGTTGACAAGAATTGTGTGGTGATTGTCTGCAGAGAATTCATCACTTGTTGGGCAACTGTGCAGCTCATGACTTTCTTGTGCTTCTTTATCGGAGAAATCACTTTCCTGTGCTTAACCACTGCTCTGCAGGCAGGTCGCAACACGTACTACCACTGTCACATACAGAGATGCAAGTGTGAGCAGTAGTAACCATTAGTGCTAACTAGCTTTTGGTCTGAACTTCTCATTTGGTGCCGACTGCTCTGCCCTTGCAAATATGGTGCAGCGGCTGCAGTAGCCTTTGTACCTTGAAGATTTGGTACGGTATGGAGAGGGGGAGCTAGTAAGTACTAGGAGTACGTACGTGCCGCCGTGGAGCTACTCCTACGTCGAACGGACTTCATAGACCTGCTGACCCATGAGAATGGACAAGTTGTTGGGTGCAGAGAGAAGAGAAGAAGAAAGTCTTGGCGCTGTACGCACTGTTCATTGATTGCTACCCTAACTATCCCGAGAAAATAATGGACCATGCCTTATACTCCCTTCGTTCCAAATTAGATGATCCAACTTTATACTAATGAGGGGTATGTGTGCGTGTAGTGTATGGATATATGCATGAGTGCTCGTGTTATCCACGCTGACATTTCAAGTTTAGCTGAGCATGGGAGGCCACTCATGCAACTTGTGTTCCCCGATTTCCCCAACTCGTTTGGGCGTGATCATCTTTTTTAGAAAAGAAGGATGTATCCCGGTCTCTGCATCTGGACGATGCATGCAGCTATATTATAAATTATTTACAAGGACCACACAAGATGATACATCAATAAGCCTGAAGCCACCATCTTGACAACACCGTTGCTACTCTTATCCCCTTGATGAAGGCGTGCCGAATGTCCGGGCCTAATATCAAATAGACATCGCACCAAAGCCTAACATCTAAAGCCGGGTGTCCCATCCAAGGCACTACTTGAATTGGGTCCCACACCGGTCTGGCACACTCCCAGTGAGCACCGCACGCTGCAAGGGTCGTCACCTCCATCATCCCCCGATCCATCCTCAGAGCAGAACTGAAGCACCGACTTTGCCAGGCCTGTCTACCATCAACGCCACCATGACGCCCGACAACTTCCTCCTCCTTCGCGAGTCCATCTCCGCGCATCAGGCGCCAAGTCTCCACAGCGCCACGCCGCCGTGATCCGCCACCATCAATGTGTAAGATGAATCATGGCTCCACCAAAGACGTCGTCCTCCAGTCCCTCGAGCCCGTGTGCACCTCCAAGAATGACGACCCCAAGGGGGAACGACACTAGAGAGCCTCCGTCATCCAATCTATTGATTTAGGGTTTCCCCCGGAGGTAGCAGAGAGTAGCCTTGAACTTCTCCACGACGATGCCTTCAGGAAGGGAACGATGCAGACATCGTCGCCATCGCCGGCCTTGGCAAAAGCCAATAGCAGGTTTTCACCCAGATTTGATTGAAGACCTCCATCTCTCGTGCATGGCCCGCCGCCATACTTTCCGGGATCTGGATGATCAAGGCCGCCGCTGCCAGATCTCATCAAGGAGAAGTCCCCCCACCGAGACCCGCCGGTTGATACGTGTACAACGTATCTATAATTTTTGATTGTTCCATGCTATTATATTACCTGTTTTGGATGTTTATGGGCTTTATTTTATACAACTTTATCATTTTTGGGACTAACCTACTAACCGGAGGCCCAACCCATATTGTTTTTTTTGCCTATTTCAGTATTTCGAAGAAAAGGAATATCAAACGGAGTCCAAACGGAATGAAACCTTCGGGAACGTGATTTTTGGAACGAACAAGATCCGGAGAGCTTGGAGTACAAGTCAAGAAACAACCGGAGCCTCCACGAGATAGGAGGGCGCGCCCCCTGTCTCGTGGGACCCTCGGGCGTCCACCGACGTACCTCTTCCTCCTATATATACCTACGGACCCCGAAAACATCCAGGGGCACCACGAAACACAATTTCCACCACCGTAACCTTCTGTATCCGCGAGATCCCATCTTGGAGCCTTCGCCAGCACTCTGCCGGAGGGGGAATCGACCATGGAGGGCCTCTACATCAACATCCTTGCCCCTCCTATGAGTTGTGAGTAGTTTACCACAGACCTATGGGTCCATAGTTATTAGCTAGATGGCTTCTTCTCTCTTTTTGGATCTCAATACAATGTTCTCCCCCTCTCTTGTGGAGATCTATTCGATGTAATCTCTTTTTGCAGTGTGTTTGTCGAGATCCGATGAATTGTGGGTTTATGATCAGATTTATCTATGGATATTAATTGAATCTTCTCTGAATTCTTTTATGTATGATTGAGTTATCTTTGCAAGTCTCTTTGAATTATCGGTTTGATTTAGCCTACTAGATTGATCTTTCTTGATGGGTGAAGTGCTTAGCTTTGGGTTCAATCTTGCGGCGTTCTTACCCAGTGACAGAAAGGGTTGCAAGACACATATTGTATTGTTGCCATCGAGGATAACAAGATGGGGTTTATATCATATTGCATGAGTTTATCCCTCTACATCATGTCATCTTGCTTAATGCATTGCTCTGTTCTTATGAACTTAATACTCTAGATGCATGCTGGATAGCGGTCGATGTGTGGAGTAATAGTAGTCGATGCAGGCAGGAGTCGGTCTACTTGTTATGGACGTGATGCCTATATACATGATCATGCCTAGATAATGTCATAATTATTCGCTTTTCTATCAGTTGCTCGACAGTGATTTGTTCACCCACCGTAATACTTATGCTCTCGAGAGAAGCCTCTAGTGAAACCTATGGCCCCCGGGTCTATCTCTTATCATATTTGCTTTCAATCTACTTTTATTTGCATCTTTACTTTCTTGCATCTATATCATAAAATACCAAAAATATATTTACCTTATCATACTATCTCTAGCAGATCTCACTTTCGCAAGTGGCCGTGAAGGGATTGACAGCCCCTTTATTGCGTTGGTTGCAAGTTCTCAGTTTGTTTGTGTAGGCGCGTGAGACTTTTGAGGAGCCTCCTACTGGATTGATACCTTGGTTTTCAAAAACTGAGGGAAATATTTATGCTACACTTGCTGCATCACCCTCTCCTCTTCGGGGAAAACCAACGCTAGCTCAAGACCTAGCAAGAAGGATTTCTGGCGCCGTTGCCGGGGAGGTCTTCGCTCAAGTCAAGACATACCATGTACCCATCACAAACTCATCTCCCTCGCATTTACATTATTTGCCATTTGCCTCTCGTTTTCCTCCCCCCACTTCACCCTTGCCGTTTTATTCGCCCTCTCTTTCCCAATCTCCTCCTCTCTTTTCCGCTTGCCTTTTTCTGTTTGCTTGTGTGTTGAATTACTTGTTGTCATGGCACAAGATAATACCAAATTGTGTGATTTCTCGAATACCAATAATAATGATTTCCTTAGTACTTCGATTGCTCCTCTTAATGATGTCGAGTCTTGTGAAATCAATGCTGCTTTGCTGAATCTTGTTATGAAAGATCAATTTGCCGGTCTTCCTAGTGAAGATGCCGCTACCCATCTAAATAATTTTGTTGATTTGTGTGATATGCAAAAGAAGAAAGATACGGATAACAATATTGTCAAATTGAAGTTATTTCCATTTTCACTTAGAGATCGTGCTAAAGTTTGGTTTTCATCTTTGCCTAAAAATAGTATTGATTATTGGAACAAGTGCAAAGATGCTTCTATCTCTAAGTATTTTCCTCCCGCTAAGATCATCACTCTTAGGAACGATATTATGAATTTTAAACAACTTGATCATGAGCATGTTTCCCAATCTTGGGAAAGAATGAAATTGATGCTTCGCAATTGCCCTACTCATGGTTTGAATTTATGGATGATCATACAAAAATTTTACGCCGGTTTGAACTTTGCTTCTAGAAATCTCTTAGATTCGGCCGCGGGAGGCACCTTTATGGAAATCACATTAGGAGATGCTACAAAACTTCTTGATAATATTATGGCTAATTATTCTCAATGGCACACCAAAAGATCTTCTAGTAAAAAAGTGCACGCTATAGAAGAAATCAATGTTTTGAGTGGAAACATGGATGAACTTATGAAGATGTTTGCTACTAAAAATACTCCTCTTGATCCTAATGATATGCCTTTGTCTTCCTTGATTGAGAATAATAATGAATCTATGGATGTGAATTTTGTTGGTAGGAATAGTTTTGGAAACAATGCTTATAGAGGAAATTTTAATGCTAGACCTTTCCCTAGTAATTCCTCTAATAATTATGGAAATTCCTACAATAATTCTTATGGTAATTTTAATAAGATGCCCTCTGATTTTGAGAATAGTGTGAAAGAATTTATGATTTCTCAAAAGAATTTTAATGCTTTGCTTGAAGAAAAATTGCTCAAAGTTGATGATTTGGCTAGGAATGTTGATAGACTTTCGCTCGATGTTGATTCTATTAAACTTAGACCTTCTCCTCCTAAGCATGATATCAATGAGTCTCTCAAAGTAATGAGAATTTCTATTGACAAGTGCAAGGAAAGAACCGCTAGATTGCGTGCTAAGAAAGATAGCTTTTTAAAAGCGTGTTCTTCTAGTTTCCGTGAAAATAATGATGGGGATCTTAAAGTTATTGATGCGTCTCCTATTAGATCTATGTTTTGCAATATGAATTTTGATGATTATGGGACTGATGATGAATCAACTTTGCCTAGAAGGCATCTCAAGAATTCGAAGTCTTTAGATCTTAATGCTAAATTTGGTAAAAGAGAGATTGGAGAATCCTCAACTTCTAATAATGTTGAACCTACTATCTCGGATTTCAAGGAATTTGACTATGATAATTGCTCTTTAATAGGTTGTATTTCCTTGTTGCAATCCGTTTTTAATTCTCCTCATGCTTATAGTCAAAACAAAGCTTTTACCAAACATATTGTTGATGCCTTGATGCAATCTTATGATGAAAAACTTAATTTGGAAGTTTCTATACCTAGAAAACTTAATGATGAGTGGGAACCTACTATAAAGATTAGGATTAAAGATTTTAAGTGTTTGCTTTGTGTGATTTGGGTGCTAGTGTTTCCACGATTCCGAAAACTTTATGTAATATTCTAGATTTTCATGATCTTGATGATTGCTCGTTAAATTTGCACCTTGCAGATTCCACCATTAAAAAGCCTATGGGAAGGATCAATGATGTTATTATTGTTGCAAATAGAAATTTGGTGCCCGTAGATTTTATCGTTCTTGATATAGATTTCAATCTTTCTTGCCCTATTATTCTTGGTAGACCTTTCCTTAGAACGATTGGTGCGATTATCGATATGAAAGAAGGGAACATTAGATTCCAATTTCCCTTAAAGAAAGGCATGGAGCACTTTCCAAGAAAGAAAGTCAAATTACCTTATGAATCTATCATGCGTGCTACTTATGAATCAAGTGCCAAAGATGGCACTCGCTAGATCTATCCTTGCTTTTATGCCTAGCTAGGGGCGTTAAACGATAGCGCTAGTTGGGAGGCAACCCAATTTTCTTTATGTTCTTTGTTTTTCTTCCTGTTTAGTGTTAAATTTTGTTTCTACTTTCTGTTTAGATGTGTTTTTATCTTTTGGTTAGTGTTTGTGCCAAATAGAACCTATAGGATAAACTTTGATGATGGTTGATTTGATTCTGCTGAAAAACAGAAACTTTGCGCTCACGAGAAACAATTCAATAAATCACAGGAACGAGATTTTGCATTTATTGTTTTTGCTGCTGATCAATAAACAAATTATCCAGTACGTCCTATTTTGGTAGGATTTTTAGAGTTCCAGAAGTTTGCATTAATTACATATTGCTACAGAATGTTCTGCTTTTGATAGATTCTGTTTTTCGCGTGTTGTTTGCTTATTTCAATGCATCTATGGCTAATAAATTAGTTTATAAACCATAAGGAAGATGGAATACAGTAGTTTAAACACCAAAATATATAAAGAATGAGTTCATTACAGTACCTTATGTGGTGGTTTTGTTTTCTTTCACTAACAGAGCTTATAAGATTTCCTGTTGAGTTTTGTGTTGTGAAGTTTTCAAGTTTTGGATAAAGCTTTTATGGACTATGGAATAAAGAGTGGCAAGATCCTAAGCTTGGAGATGCCCAAGGAATCCAAAGATATTAAAGAATAGCCAAAAGCCTAAGCTTGGGGATGCCCCAGGAAGGCATCCCCTCTTTCGTCTTTGTTCATTGGTAACTTTACTTGGAGCTATATTTTTATTCGCCACATGATATGTGTTTTTCTTGGAGCGTCGTGTATTATATTGGTCTTTGCTTGTTAGTTTACCACAATCATCCTTGATGTAACACACATTTTGGGATAAGCCTATTTGATTAGAATTTGCTAGAATACTCTATGTGCTTCACTTATATCTTTTGAGCTTGATAGTTTTTGCTCTAGTGCTTCACTTATATCTTTTAGAGCATGGTGGTGGATTAATTTTGAAAAAATTGCTAGTATCTCATGCTTCACTTATATTATTTTGAGAGTCGCTTAGAACAGCATGGTATTTGCTATGGTTACAAATTTGGTCCTAGAATGATGAGCATCCAAGTTGGGTATAATAAAAACTATCATAGAAAGTTAATTGGATGCTATGATCAACTTGATACTTGATAATTGTTTTGAGATATGGAGGTAGTAATATTAAAGTCATGCTAGTTGGGTGATTATGGTTTTAAAGAAGGCTTGTGTTGAAGTTTGTGATTCCCGTAGCATGCACGTATGGTGAACCGCTTTGTGATGAAGTTGGAGCACAATTTTATTTATTGAATGTCTTCCTTATGAGTGGCAGTCGGGGACGAGCGGTGGTCTTTTCCTACCAATCTATCCCCCTAGGAGCATGCGCGTAGTGCTTTGGTTTTTGATGACTTCTAAATTTTTACAACAAGTATATGAGTTCTTTTGACTAATGTTGAGTCAATGGATTATATGCACCCTTTCACCCCTCCATTATTGCTAGCCTCTCTTGTAACATACAACTTTTGCCGGTACCATACACCCACCATATACCTTCCTCAAAACAGCCACCATACCTACCTATTATGGCATTTCCATAGCCATTCCGAGATATATTGCCATGCAACTTTCCACCGTTCCGTTTATTATGACACGTTTCATCATTGTCATATTGCTCTTTGCATGATCATGTAGTTGACATCGTATTTGTGGAAAAGCCACCATCATAATCTTCATACATGTCGCTCTTGATTCATTGCATATCCCGGTATACCGCCGAAGGCATTCACATAGAGTCATATCTTGTTCTAGCTTTGAGTTGTAATTTTTGAGTTGTAAATCCATAAAAGTGTGATGATCTTCATTATTAGTGCATTGTCCCAGTGAGGAAAGGATGATGAAGACTATGATTCCCCCACAAGTCGGGATGAGACTTCGGACTTTATAAAAAAAAAGAAAAAAAAGAGAAAGGCCAAAAAGAAAAGAAAAAAAAAGAGGGCCAAAGAAAGAAAAAAGGGAAGGAAAAGAAAAAAAAAGAATGAGAGAAAAAGAGAGAAGGGACAATGCTACTATCTCTTTTTCCACACTTGTGCTTCAAAATAGCACCATGATCTTCATGATAGAGAGTCTCATATGTTGTCACTTTCATATACTAGTGGGAATTCTTCATTATAGAACTTGACTTGTATATTCCAATGATGGGCTTCCTCAAAATGCCCTAGGTCTTCATGAGCAAGCAAGTTGGATGCACACCCACTAGTTTTCTTTCGTTGAGCTTTCATATATTTATAGCTCTAGTGCATCCGTTGCATGGCAATCCCTACTCACTCACATTGATATCTATTAATGGGTATCTCCATAGCCCGTTGATACGCCTAGTTGATGTGAGACTATCTTCTCCCTTTTTGTCTTCTCCACAACCACCATTCTATTCGACAAGTAGTGCTATGTCCATGGCTCACGCTCATGTATTGCCTGAAAGTTGAAAGAGTTTGAGATTATTAAAGTATGAAACAATTGCTTGGCTCGTCATCGGGGTTGTGCATGATTAAATACTTTGTGTGATGAAGATAGAGAAACAGCCAGACTATATGATTTTCTAGGACAACTTTCTTTAGCCATGTTATTTTGAGAAGACATGATTACTTTGCTTAGTATGCTTGGAGTATTACTATTTCTTATGTCAATATGAACTTTTATTTTGTATTATTTGGATCTGAACATTCATGCCACATTAAAGAAAATTACATTGAGAATTATGCTAGGTAGCATTCCACATCAAAAATTCTCTTTTTATCATTTACCTACTCGAGGACGAGCAGGAATTAAGCTTGGGGATGCTTGATACGTCTCCAACGTATCTATAATTTCTGATCGTTCCATGCTATTATATTACCTGTTTTGGATGTTTATGGGCTTTATTTTATACATCTTTATCATTTTTGGGACTAACCTACTAACCGGAGGCCCAACCCATATTGCTTTTTTTGCCTATTTTAGTATTTCAAAGAAAAGGAATATCAAACGGAGTCCAAATGGAATGAAACCTTCGGGAAGGTGATTTTTGAAACGAACAAGATTCGGAGAGCTTGGAGTACAAGTCAAGAAACAACCGGAGCCTCCACGAGATAGGAGGGCGCCCCCCTGTAGGGCGCGCCCCCTGTCTCGTGGGACCCTCGGGCGTCCACCGACGTACCTCTTCCTCCTATATATACCTACGGACCCCGAAAACATCCAGGGGCACCACGAAACACAATTTGCACCACTGTAACCTTCTGTATCCGTGAGATCCCATCTTGGAGCCTTCACCGGCACTCTGCCGGAGGGGGAATCGACCATGGAGGGCCTCTACATCAACATCCTTGCCCCTCCTATGAGTTGTGAGTAGTTTACCACAGACCTACGTGTCCATAGTTATTAGCTAGATGGCTTCTTCTCTCTTTTTAGATCTCAATACAATGTTCTCCCCCTCTCTTGTGGAGATCTATTCGATGTAATCTCTTTTTGCAGTGTGGTTGTCGAGATCCGATGAATTGTGGGTTTATGATCAGATTTATCTATGGATATTAACTGAATCTTCTCTGAATTATTTTATGTATGATTGAGTTATCTTTGCAGTCTCTTTGAATTATCAGTTTGGTTTGGCCTACTAGATTGATCTTTCTTGCCATGGGAGAAGTGCTTAGCTTTGGGTTCAATCTTGCGATGTTCTTACCCAGTGACAGAAAGGGTTGCAAGACACGTATTGTATTGTTGCCATCGAGGATAACAAGATGGGGTTTATATCATATTGCATGAGTTTATCCCTCTACATCATGTATCTTGCTTAATGCGTTGCTCTGTTCTTATGAACTTAATACTCTAGATGCATGCTGGATAGCGGTCGATGTGTGGAGTAATAGTAGTAGATGTAGGCAGGAGTCGGTCTACTTGTTATAGACGTGATGCCTATAGACATGATCATGCCTAGATAATGTCATAATTATTCGCTTTTCTATCAATTGCTCGACAGTAATTTGTTCACCCACCGTAATACCTATGCTCTCGAGAGAAGCCTCTAGTTAAACCTATGGCCCCCAGGTCTATCTCTTATCATATTTGCTTTCAATCTACTTTTATTTGCATCTTTACTTTCTTGCATCTATATCATAAAATATCAAAAATATATTTATCTTATCATACTATCTCTATCAGATCTCACTTTCGCAAGTGGCCATGAAGGGATTGACAACCCCTTTATTGCGTTGGTTGCGAGTTCTCAATTTATTTGTGTAGGCGCATGGGACTTTTGAGGAGCCTCCTACTGGATTGATACCTTGGTTCTCAAAAAGTGAGGGAAATACTTACGCTACACTTGCTGCATCACCCTCTCCTCTTCGGGGAAAACCAATGCTAGCTCAAGACGTAGCACCGGTCGAGTAGGGGAAGCCGAGACCGCGCTCAGAGGACCAGATCCGCAATGGATTCGTGCCGGCGCCGCCGCCCCGAGCCAACCCCGCGCACAGCCGCCACGGCCTGGCCGCCCGCTCGCGCCGCCGTCTGGCCGCAGCGCCGCCGCATCTCGTGCTACAGCCGCACGCTGGGAGGAGAAGAAGGGCCCCCCGCCACAGACGCGCACCGTGCTTCGCCCGACGGCGCCTTCTGGTGGCGGCGAGGGGAGGGTATGGTGTAGGAGGTGGGCTCGGGGTGGGGGCTAGGGTTCCCCCGCCGCCGCCCGTGGGAGCGACGCGAGGGACAAGTTCTTTCTGGCACACAAGTATACCTCATCTGGGCGTGATCATGCATAGATCATTTTTTCCTACTCACCCTACCATTGACCAGGCTAAGAGCATCTACAACTAGACTTCACTAATCCAGGCCCCTATACGTCTGTGGATAGTGATCGGTCACCCTTCATTTCTTAGACATTACAACCATAGTACTCATTTCTTATCCTCATATTCATACTACTACATGCAACACAAAATTCATGCATGTACATAGCTAAAAATAAGGAAACAATCTAATCGTCATCGAAAAAATCAGTGACGCCCTTGTTGGAGCTGTCGGCCTCATGGTCATTGTGTTGGAAATATGCCCTAGGGGCAATAATAAAATGGTTATTATTATATTTACTTTTTCATGAGAATTTCTATTGTTCATGCTATAATTGTATTAACTGAAAACCGTAATACATGTGTGAATACATAGACCACAACATGTCCCTAGTGAGCCTCTAGTTGACTAGCTCGTTGATATATGATGGTCATGGTTTCCTGACCATGGACATTAGATGTCATTGATAACGGGATCACATCATTAGGAGAATGATGTGATGGACAAGACACAATCCTAAGCGTAGCACAAGATTGTGTAGTTCGTTTGCTAAAGCTTTTCTAATGTAAAGTATCATTTCCTTAGACCATGAGATTGTTGTCGGAGTAATGGGCCACGGGTAGGCTAACCCGAGCCCCTGAACCTTTCAAGACATCGGGGCGGACTGCGCCCCTCAAGACCCCACGATAAGGAGCCGCCTTCGGGAAGTCGGCGGCAAGGCCGCCGACTGCCCCTCATGGCCGTCCCAGGGACGACTTCGAGATAAGTCGACTCCTAACTGACGGCTTCAAGAGAAGCCGGCTATGGGGAGTCGGCCCGCGACTCCAACCACCTCCTGCCTTCGCCACGATGGACGGGACGGGGTACGGCCACCATGTGGCCATCCCTGCCCGGCTTACGAAGGGCTGGCATGGCTACAGTGCGTCGTATCGCTCGAGATCTCCATCCGGCGCGGCACTGTTGCTATGCCTGCCCTGACCTCAGCCCCCGTGGGCGGCGCACTGTGCCCACGACGGCCTGCCTGTACGGCCTAGAGACAGCGGGTCCCACCCATTAGTGGAGGTACAGAAGACAGCAAGAGCGCCACAAGACGGACCCGTTGGGAGTCAGCCCCCGGGAGTCGGCCAGCCCCTCCCACGGGCCCCACATGCCATTAACCAGACAAGACGAGGAATGGCAACAGTGATCGTCCGTCAGGCGGCGGCACTGTTGCCACGACCCCATGAACAAGCCAGCGTTATTAGAAGCACGACTACAGTACCGGGCCTGTCGGCGGGGCCCACCAGTCGGCGGGCCCCAGCAGTCGGCAAAGAAGCCGGCGACCTAAGAGACAGATGGCTGGGACCGACATCCAACCGGATTACCATTGTACCCCTGGGGGGTGGGCCTATATAAGCCCCCCGGGGCACCCATGGAAGGGGGATCGCTTCTTTAGCACTAGACCAGATCATATAGGAAGGAGGGAGATAGCCTTGCCTTCTCCTACCTCTAGGAAACAGCTCAAGGAGCAACCTTGTACTCACTTTGCCATAGTGATCATGCGGAGACCCCGCAGAGCAGCAGTAGGGGTGTTATCTCCACGGAGAGACCTGAAGCTGGGTAAGATTCGCCGGCGTGCATGCCTTCGCCTCATCCCGTTTCCAGGCACCGGCGACGTTCTACTCGCTCCCACCATGATAAGCCATCCCTTGGCATATGTCGCACCCAACCCCCGACATTTGGCGCCCACCGTGGGGCGATGTGCACCGCCGTCCGGAGACCTGCTCTGGACGGGAACCCTATTCCTCCCTGGCGAGCGCAGCCAGCCTAGCACGCCAGACGGAGTCTACGCCGACGCGCTGCACGGCACTGAGATCGCGTGCGCAGCCAGCTGCCTCGTCGAACTTGTCGGCGAGGTTCGCCTCTCTCACGAGCCTGCATCCGACGCAGGCACGGGCGGCCCCGAGAGCCTCCTCGCGAGCCTCCTTGACCAACTCCACGTCGCCGGCGAGCCTGCCGTGGACCTGGAGTCCATAGGCTCCACCGACCCAATGCTGGTCGACTCCGACACCGCCTGGCTCGATGCGTTCCCCACCAACGTGGTGGTCTACAACGAGCCGCTCCCTCACACGAAGAGCGGCGGAAGCACCGTCACAGAGGTTCTCGTCCTCGATCATGGCGAGCATTTCGGTGAAGGAGCTCATGACCCACTCGACGCGGCTCTACAAGTCCTGACCGCACCTATTTCAGGAGACGCCGACGCCGAGACGCTGGAGGCGCGCCGCCTTCAGCTCGTCGAAGGCGCGAAGAAGCTGGCAAGCATGAGACACTTGTCAGAAGCCTACCAGCGTGAGATGGATCGCGATGTGGGCGGCTCGCCGGCCCCAACTGGGCCTAGCCGCCTAGGCGCGGTCCGACAGCGCGGCGTGGCCATCGCCAAACTGTTCGGGGCCAATCGCCCTGTGTACACCACGCCCGCGGAGAACATCCGTGCCTCCCAGGCGGCGGCGGACAAGCTAGACAACTTTGAGGGTGAAGAGCGCCGCCTGATGACAGAGCGAGTCCAGCAGCTCCTCGACGCGGCTGCCGCGCAGAATGAAGCCGGCTGCCGCACAGATGCGCCGCAACGACAAAACAACGACCTGCCTCCCCGCCGAGATCAGGGCGCGACGTCTCGGACACCAACTGGCGGTGTCCGCGGAAAGAAAGACAAGGATCCGGCTGTCAGCCACAGTCGGACTCGCATCACCATCGAGCGCGACCAAGACGGCCGCCCCAAAGCAGTAGAACGGCGGGACGACTATCTTCCTCCTCCTCCTCGCAAGGAAAGGCGAGTCTCCCCGCCACCCGTTGAGCATCCGACTCTCGGCGACCGCCTTGGCCGCCGAGAGGGAGTCGGAGAAAATGACGCCCGCCTCCGGATCGACCGACTCCACCGATCCCTAGCGCTGGAAGAAGAAGACGAGTTGGGTCCTCCTTGTTTCGGACCTCACATCCGAGATGAGCCCTTCCCCAAAGGGTTCATGCTCCCCTGAGATACGCCCAAGTACACCGGCTCCGTGAAGCCGGAAGACTGGCTGGTTGACTACTCCACGACCGTTAACATAGCGAACGGCAACAAGCATGTTGCCGTAAAGTATGTTCCACTCATGCTCTAGGGCACGGCCCGGACATTATTGAACAACCTGAAGCCCCGCAACATCAACAGCTGGGTCGACTTCACCGAGGCCTTCGTCCACAACTTCACGAGCATGTACAAGCGACCTCCCAAGCCTTGCCAACTCTCCTTGTGCATGCAAGGCCCTGATGAGTCCACTCGCGACTACCTCACGCACTGGGCCGAGCTTCGGAACTCCTGCGAGGGCGTGCACGAGGTGTAGGCTATCGAGTACTTCACTGCCGGGTGCAGAGAAGGTACCCTCCTCAAGCACAAGCTCCTCTGTGACGAGCCGGAGACCCTCAACGAGCTGCTGATCACAAGAGACAAGTACGCCATAGCCGACTCCTCCATGAAGGCGGAGATTCAAGTTAGTGCGACCGACAAAGTAGCCCCTTAGGCTCCCAGAACTCCGGCTGGGGACGCCAGTCGGCGACAACAGCAAAATGATCACAAGCTCAAGGCCCCACAGCCGGCTTCCAACAGCCGGCAAGTGGCGACAGTCGAAGACCAGCACCGGAGGGGCAGCCTCTGACCAAGCAACAGAAAGGCGGCAAGTCCAACTGGTTGCCGGCCTTCTCCTACGAGCAGACTCTAGATGGCCCCTGCAAGTTCCACAGCGGTGCGAAGCTGTTGAACCACACCACGCGGAAATGCCACTGGCTCACCAGAATCGCCAAGGGAGACGGCCTCCAGCCTCCCCCGCCTGCTGGGCCGCTGCCTCCACTGCCGCCCAGCAGCCGGCTGCCAGGCCAGTCGGCGCAGTACAAGACGAGTACCCAGAAGAGTACGGAGCCTATGTGGTGTTCACCAGTGTGGCCGATGATCGACGCAGCAGGTGGCTATAGCAGCAAGAGGTGAATGCAGTAGCATCAAGTACCCCAGAGTTCATGCACTGGTCCAAGAAGCCTATCAGTTGGAGCAAAGCTGATCACCCAGAGGTGATGCCGAGTCCGGTCTCCTACGCCCTGGTCTAAGTTGCCACATTTGCCACAGATAGGCGGGCCGCTCGCTTCTCGTGAGTGCTGATAGACGGAGGCAGTAGCATTAACATCCTGTACAAGGATACCATGGAGAAGTTAGGAATCAAGCAAAGACAACTTCAGAGCAGTCGGACTGTGTTCCACGGCATTGTTCCTGGCCTTTCCTGCTCACCAATCGGCAAGATCCTGATAGACATCCTCTTTGGAGACAAAGATCATTTCCGCCGAGAGCCAGTCTGGTTTGAAGTGGTGGACCTCGAAAGCCCGTACCATGCGTTGCTTGACCAACCTGCTTTGGCCAAGTTCATGGCGGTCCCCCACTACGCCTACCTCAAGATGAAGATGCCGAGTTCCAAGGGGATTCTTACCATAGCCGAGTTCCAAGGGAATTCTGACCATAGCCGAGTTCCAAGGGGATTCTGACCATAGCCGAGTTCCAAGGGGATTCTGACCAAAGTCGTCCGCTTGCGCGACCGAAAGCAGTCGGCTAGCCGAGTCCTTGGTGATCGCAGCTGAGAAGCGACTTCTTGATCGGGTTCTAGCGATGGCCGGCAAGCAGCCCGAGATGTCGCCCCACCCCAAGGAGTCGGAAGCTGAAGGTTCGTTCAAGCCGGCCAAAGAAACGAAGAAGATACCCTTGGACCCGGAGCACCCAGAGAGGTACGCAGTCATAGGTGCAAACCTTGACAGCAAATAGGAAGGCGACCTCGTCGATTTCCTCCGTGAGAATCGAGACATCTTCGCATGGTCCCCTAAAGACATGCCAGGTGTACCGATGGAATTCGCCGAGCACAAGTTACATGTCGAGTATGATGTGAAGCCTGTCAGGCAGCCCTTGCGCCGCCTGTCAGAAGAGGAGAGAAGAGTTGTTGGAGAAGAGATAGCCCGACTCCTGGTAGCCGGCTTCATTATGGAAGTATTTTTCCCAAAGTGGCTAGCAAACCTGGTCCTGGTGCTGAAGAAGAACAAGTAGTGGCGGATGTGTATCGACTACACGAGCCTCAACAAAGCTTGCCCCAAGGACCCATTCGCTCTGCCGAGAATTGATCAGGTGATAGACTCCACAGCCGGATGCGAGCTGTTGAGCTTCTTAGATGCATATTCCAGATATCACCAGATCAAGCTGAACCCGGCTGACAGACTGAAGACCGCCTTCGTCACGCTGTTTGGAGCCTTCTGCTACATGACCATGACGTTTGGCTTGAGGAATGCTGGCACCACCTTTCAGCATTGCATGCAGAAGTGCCTCCTCAAGCAACTCGGCAGAAACGCCCACGTCTACATGGACGATGTGGTAGTGAAGACGGAAAAGCGTGGAACACTGCTGGAAGACCTCAAGGAAACCTTTGAGAATCTGCGCCGATTCCAGATCAAGCTCAACCCTGAGAAGTGCGTCTTCGGAGTACCAGCTGGCCAACTCCTTGGCTTCCTGGTCTCTGAACGCGGCAAAGAGTGCAACTCTGTAAAGATCAAGGCCATCGAGAGGATGGAGGTACCCAGCCGACTGCTAGATGTGCAAAAGTTCACCGACTGCTTGGCGTCCATCAGCCGATTCATCAGTCGGCTGGGTGAGAAGGCTCTCCCTTTATACCAACTCATGAAGAAGACGACCTTTTTCGAGTGGAACCCCAAGGCAGACGAAGCTTTTCTCCAATTGAAGAAAATGTTGACTACTCCCCCTGTGCTGGCGGCCCCGACTCCCAAAGAGCCCATGCTCCTATACATTGCCTCCACCAGCCGGGTAGTCAGCATAGTCATTGTAGTTGAACGCAAGTAGGAAGGCAAGGCGCTACCTGTCCAGAGACCGGTATATTACCTGAGCGAAGTACCGTCGACCTCCAAGCAGAACTACCCCCACTACCAGAAGATGTGCTACGGCGTGCACTTTGCCGCCAAGAAGTTGAAGCCTTACTTTTAGGAGCATCCAATCACTGTGGTTTGCACAGCCCCACTAGTCGAGATCATCAGGAGCCGAGAAGCTTCTGGCCGAGTGGCCAAATGGGCCATTGAGCTGGCTCCTTACACCATCTACTACCAGCCCCGCACTGCCATCAAGTCGCAAGCACTGGCCGACTTCCTCGTCGACTGGGCCGAGACCCAGTACCTGCCGCCAGCGCCCGACTCCACCCATTGGCAGATGCATTTCGATGGCTCCAAGATGCGCACCGGCTTGGGAGCCGGCGTTGTCCTCACTTCCCCCAAAGGCGACAAGCTCAGATATGCGCTGCAAATCCATTTCGTCGCCTCCAATAACGTCGCTGAATACGAGGCGCTCATTCACGGGCTCCGTCTTGCCAAAGAACTTGGCATTCACCGGATCCTGTGTTATGGCGACTCTGACTTGGTGGTCCAGCAGTCATCTGGCGACGGGGACGCCAAGGATGCAAACATGGAGAGTTACCGCTTCCTTGTACAGCAACTCAGCGGATATTTTGAGGGGTGCGAGTTCCTTCACGTGCCAAGAAATGACAACGACCAAGCAGACGCCCTGGCACGAATTGGCTCCACCCGCCAAGCAATACCATCTGGCGTCGCCCTTCGGCGCCTCCTCAAGCCGTCTGTCAAGCCTTCACCAGAATCAGACTCCATCTTTGTGCCGGCTCCCCCCAAAGAAGTCGGATCCGACTCAAGAGCCCCAGCAGGCGGCACGAGAATTCTTACAAATGGCTCCAAGAACGCCGCAGTCGAAGCCGGCCCGGCGACTCCAGAACCCGGCCCGGGGACTGCGGCGACAAGTCCGAAGACTCCAGAACTCGGCCCGGGGACTGCACCAGTCGGCCTGGGGACTTCATCAATCCAGCAAGCGGCCGCGGACTCCAACCCGCCGCCTCCCAGCCTAGCCGCCCTCGTCCAAGTCGCAGTACTCGCAGTTGAAGAAATAGCAGCACCCTCATGGGCCCAGCCCATCCTCAAGTTCCTAGTGAACAAAGAGCTGCCAACCCATGAAATCTTGGCTCGGCAAGTACAACGCCGAGCGGCAGCTTACACCATAGTCAACAGAGAGTTGGTCAGGCGCAGCGTCACTAGTGTCTACCAGCATTGCGTCGAGCCAGAGCAAGGCCAAGCAATTCTCAAAGACATCCATCAAGGCGAGTGCGGCCACCATGCGGCTTCAAGAGCACTCGTCGCCAAAGCCTTTCGACACGGTTTCTTCTGGCCAACTGCCCTAGAAGAGGCCAAGGAATTGGTCCAAAAGTGCAAAGGGTGCCAGAAGTTCCGCTCCAAGCCACATCAGCCGGCTTCCGCACTCAAGACTATCCCCGTCGCCTGGCCCTTTGCGGTTTGGGGCCTGGACCTGGTGGTACCATTCAAAACAACACGAGGTGGCCTAACTCACTTACTTGTCACGGTGGACAAGTTCACCAAGTGGATAGAAGTAAAGCCCATCAAGAAGTTGAATGGTCCGACTGCAGTGACTTTCATCACCGACATCACGACTCGGTACGGCATACCACACAGCATCATCACTGACAATGGCACAAATTTCGCCAAAGGTGCCTTGGCCCGTTTCTGCGCGACACAGGGCATCCGACTGGACTTAGCGTCTGTTGCCCATCCGCAGTCAAACGGCCAGGTAGAGCGAGCAAATGGCCTCATCCTGTCCGGCATCAAGCCTCGGCTGGTCGAACCACTGGAGCGTTCGGCCGGCTGTCGGCTTGATGAGTTGCCAGCCGTCCTCTGGAGTCTGCGCATGACTCCAAACAAGTCAACCGGCTTCACACCTTTCTTCCTCGTCTACGGTGCTGAAGCCGTCATCCCGACAGACATAGAATTCGACTCCCCGCGAGTCACCATGTACACCGAGGAGGAAGCAGAAGAAGCACGTCAAGACGGTGTCGATCTGCTGGAAGAGGGCCGGTTGTTGGCACTCAGCCGGTCCAGCATCTACCAGCAGAGCCTGCGCCGATACTACAATAGGAAGGTCAGGCCGAGATCTTTCCAAGAGGGCGACCTTGTGCTCCGACTGATCCAGCGAACAGCCGTCCAGCACAAGCTGTCGGCACCTTGGGAAGGCCCCTTCATTATTAGCAAAGTGCTGGGCAACGACTCCTACTACCTGATCGACGCTCAGAAGCCCCGAGCATGCAAGAGAGACGACTCCAGCAAAGAGACGGAACGCCCATGGAATGCAAATCTTCTCCGAAGATTTTATAGTTGATGCAGTATGTATCACGCCACCCTTTGTATTAAAGTACCAAAACTTCGGGTCCCCCGAGATGAGCTCGGGGACTGCCCTTTTTGTTATCTGTATGATAAGAATTATGCCTTCGAGTATACTACTCTTTGTGATGCCGCTTGGCACCAGGCTCGACTAGTCGGCCCCGGGACTCGTCGCCTCGCACTATGAAATGCTTCCTGCAGTCGGACAAGTAGTGTGTGGTGCCTAAGCCGTCTCCTGTCAGAAGCCGCGGCTCGCAGAGCGACTGTTTGGTGGGAAGGAGTAAGGAAGAATGGGCGCCCACATGAAAAATGGCTAAGGACTCAAAGCATAAACATAGCTTAAGCCGGCTTCCATCCTCTCTTAGCAAAGCCGGCTCTTGAGCAGTCGGCTTGCCGCTTTCTATCCAACTTGTTAAAAAGACTCTAAAAAATGGCCAAGTACTTGCCTTCCCAAAGTAGCCAAGCATTTGATCCAGAGGCGGTCCGCAGAGCGGCTGTCCGAATGGTAAGGCGGCGACTAAGGGAAGGCGGCAAAGGAAAAAGCCAAAAGAGCAATGAGCAAGGAAAGATAGAATTGGGATAAATATTTACATAACATAGGCCCTTGGCCGAGTCTTCAAGCAGAAGTTCAAAATACACCCCGCGGGTGGAATTGTTCGAATTAACAAGTTCTTCAAAGACTATTAAAGCAGATAAAATGAAGGCAAGACGGCAGCCTAGGAAGCGGCAGACGGGTTTGGAGGGTCGGAGGAGAAGGCGGTGTCAGGCGCCGGGGTGGCCAGCTAGACAGTCTCGGCTTGATCATCTCCGGCGGCAGCCGGCTCAGTCGGGCGCGGCTCATTGCTGGAGGTGCGGTCGAGCTGAGGCTGGTCGCCCGCTCCGTCTTCTGGCGCCTCCGTCTCACCTCCGTCCTCCGCCTCGCCTTCCTCCTCGGCGCTGGAACCGATCACCTCCGCCGAGTCCTCGTCATAATCCGGGTTCATCCCGAACCACTCCGGCGGCGCCTCCCCGCCGTCTTCAGCCCGATTAGGGACGAAGACGCTGGTGTCTATGTAGTCGGCGATCGCCGCCGCACGGGTGACGAGGGCGTCTTCCACAGCTATTAGCTCCGCCTGGGCCACTGACCGGAACGCGGCCAGCCGGTCCAGGTCCAGCCCTGGATACCACGCCTTGACGAATTCAAGGCCCGACGTGCTCCAGCTCGTGCCGAGGAACCCTTCCAGGCCTCAGGACGACCAGCCGCGACCTCCAGCCAGTCGGCAGTCCGACTAGGAGTGTGCAGAACCGGCATGTCTGGCCACAGGGCAGCAATCGCCTGGGTGCCGGCACGTTGAAGCCGGCGCAGCATACGATGGGCCGGCCACAGAGGAGCCTCGATGCTCAGAAGCTGCTCATCGAGGGTCCGGGGGGCGTTGGCGGCAATCTCAATGCCATTTGCCCTCCGCGCCTCGCGATCGGCCTCGATGGCCTGAGTTGCCGCCTGCGAGTGGCCAGGGAAGAAGTCTGCCAAGACAAAAAAGAAGCAAGTCAAAAAATCAGGAGTCAGCCCAACCCATAGTCGGCGGCTCAAAGAAAATAAAGAAACTCACCGTCGACGATGTCCTCAATCTCATGGAAGCCGTAGGTCAGCAGTGCCTCCTTGTCGGCCCAGGAGGAGCGCCCGCTTTTGAGCTCGGCCAGGAGAGCAGTCTCTTTCTTCCCTGCCTCGTCCTGTGCCTTCTTGAGCAGCTCCCTTGGCTCCGATAGCGGCCAGCGGGTCACGCTCCGCGGCGAGCTTGCTGCACTCCTCCCCCTTGGCGCGCAAGGCGGTGTTGGCTTCGCCCAGCTGCTGCTGAAGAGTGGCGTTGGCCTCTGAAGAATAAAAAAGAAATGACGTTAAGTTGTCAACAGAGAAGGTCGCCGGGGAGATCCGGCCCGACTGCTCAGCAGTCGGCCCGAATCTCGGGACTACAGCCAGCGGGTGCGCCAGCGCGCCCCCGTGAAGAAGAAGGAGGACTCACTCCAGCTCTCCGACAAGTCGGCAGTCCATCTGCCCAGCTCCTCAACATTGCGGTTGAAGGCAGTGACACGGAGTTTGTGATACTCCTTTAATAAGAATTTTTAGACAAAGATAAGTATTGGAACTCGCCAGAAGGAGTTCCGAGCCGCCTGCTCAGCAGCTGGCCTGAAACTCTGGGACTACACCCAGTGGGTGCGCTGGCGCGCCCCCACAGAGAAGAACAAGGAAAAACAAAGTCAAAAATGAAAGCATACCTGGACGGCTGCTCGCGACGCCAGATGCGCCTTGGTGCAGGTCTGGATGGTGTCGCCCTCGGCTTGCAGTTTCGCCTGAACGTCCATAAGCGCCTGGTTCAGCGGGCCCGTGCCGCCTCCTTGCACCCACCCAACGGGCGCAGCACTCATCGCCTCGTCGTCTGGGATGGCCGAGCTGGCGGCGCCGGTCTCCAAGGGGCGTGGCGCCGAAATCGCCTTCTCAACGCGGCGGCGCGCTGGCGAGGCCACTTGAAGGAGCAGCTTCGCCACGGACTCGTCCTTAGTCGGCTGCACCGGCGGGCCCGCCGGCTGTTTACCCTGCACGCTCCCAGACGGCGGCGGAGGCGGTAGTGGTGGCACGGCCGTGTCCGACATGGAGGCCTCGCCTCTTTCCCTCCCCACGATGGGGGTTCTCGCCGCCGGCTTCCCCAGTCTGCCCCGTGAACTCAGGAGGCGGCAGCGCGGAGCTCAGCGGGATGACGAGCAACGCCGATTGGCGGTACGCGGCCTCCTCAGCTTGCTGCTTTGCCGCGACGGCGGCTTCGGCCTCATCCAGCTTCCTCTAGGCGGAGGCCGCCGCCTTCTCCAGACGGGTGGCTTCGTCCTCGTCGAGCTTCTCCCGCGCGTTCCGCTCCGTCGCCTCCCGGAGGTCGGCGGCGGGGTCAATCCGCCGAGTAGTGGTGGACGTCTCTGCCAACCCCATGACGGAGGCGGCGGCGACCCTCTCGAAGGTAAGAGGAGCCCTGAAGCGAGGAAGGCATGTAAAAGATTTGGACAAGATTTACCAGTAGAAAACAAGACAAAAGGCGGAGGCACCTACACGGAGACCAGTGGCGGCTTTTTCACTTCCTTACGGAAGCAGTTGGCCTTCGCGATTGCCTCCTCCCGCTTGGTCGCGGCGGCCGCCCCATTGAACTTCTTCGACCGGCCGCCAAGCAAGCTCGGCCCGTCCTGGAGCCTCTTCGCGCCGCCTTGACCATCCAAGCCGGCGGAGGAACTCGCGCTCGGCTGGCCGGCCCTTGGTTGGTGGCGCGGGGCAACTTCCCCCTCGGCATCGTCATTAGGCCAGTCGGCAAAGGTGGCCGAGGGCCTGAAGCCTCCTCCTCCTCCTCCTCCTCCTTCGGCGTCGGCCTCCATCGCCGCGGCCCCCAAGTCAGGGTCGTCGACGTCGCTCTCCACTCAGTCGGGGATGAACTGACGGGCCGGGCCCGCGGTGCCGGCTGAAGGCTGGATGAGGGGGTTCTGACTCAAGAAAAACCAAAAAGATCAGAAGTCGGATTTGGCTGCAAAAGAAGACAGAAGAAGAAGAGAGATGACATACAGCAGGCGAGGGGTTAGTGCGTGAGTACGGCTCCTTGCCGAACCGCCAATCCGCCGTGAGACTACAGTTCACGATGTACTTCACCGTGTCCGCCACCTCCGCGTGGGGCATGTCCTTGGAGCACAACCAACTCGGATCCCGATGGCCGCTCATCCTACATATCAGATGAGGCCGGCCTTGGAGCGGGAGGACTCGGCACGCCACAAAGGCTGCCAGCAGGTCGGCCCCGGTCAGAACATCCGACTGCGTCAGTACTCGGAGTCGCGCAACAGCGGCGGCGCCAGCGGGAGTCAGCGTCTTGACCCGGTGGGACCAGCTGGGGAGCCTCCCAGCCGGGCCGGCTTCGTAAGGCAGCAGATTGACCCAGTCGCCGTCTGGGGCGACGTTCTTCACATAAAAATAAGACCGTTGCCACATCTTCACCGACTTAATCAGCGGGATGGTGGGAAACGGGTTGTCGGCCACCGATCTTCGCATCGCGATGAAGGCACCACACTGGGCCGGCACGCCGGCGACGTGCGTGCTGAGCTTGGACTGAAAGAACTCCCCCAACAGCTCGATGGTGGGGAGAACACCGAGGAAACCATCGCATAAGGTGGCGAAGGCAGCCAGCAGCACCACCGTGTTCGGGGTAAGGTGGTGCGGCTGGAGCCCGTGAAACTCCAAGAAGGAGCGGAAGAAACCGCTCGCCAGCAGCCCCAGGCCACGCATGAGGTGCGAGCGGAATACGACCCGCTCGCCCTCCTCCGGTGCCGGCGATACTTCCCTCTCCGGCGCGGCGTGGGCTCGCACTAGGTCCACGCCAGGGAGGCGACGCGTCTTGCGGAGGAACTCAATGTGGTCGTCGTCCACCTCGGAGCCGTCCCACACGGCAGGAGGTGCGGCAGCGGAGGAAGAGCTCGTCGCTGCGGGCGTGGCGTGGTTCGGCGCGGCAGTGGCGAGAGGAAGAAGTAGCAAGATGAAGCAAGGGGAGTAGGGGAAATGGGCGCGCGTGCTCCGCCGCCCCCCTCCTCCCGCCTACTTATAGGCTCGTGGGCTGAGAAGCCGATGTGGCGGACGTGGGATTAACTGTGCCTAGGACCCCACCCCCCCATGATTTACCACACGAAGTAACTGCACGCAGTTACGACGTCCAAATCCCAACCGTCCGCACGGCCGCAACAGATCCGTTCGCGTGCAGAGGCTCGGTAGTGGCGGGCCCCGCCTAACGCCCCGTCCCGTCACGCGCGTGGGTGGGCAGACTGATCCCGCCACATGGCGCCACGCGACGGATCCACAATGGGCGGCTGCTCGGAAGCTTATCAGGCACGCTGCCTGGATCCCGCTACAACCTTCGAACTCTTTAAGGGGCAAGATGGCCTTCTGCGAGTCCGGCTCCAGCTAGTCGGCCTAGAGGAGGATGGCAAGCAAAGTCCAGATTCCACCACGATAAGGATTAAACTGTTGAGACTCCTCGACATGTCGCCCTTGGCACCTCACCAGCTTCGGGGACTACTATCGGAGTAATGGGCCACGGGTAGGCTAACCCAAGCCCCTGAACCTTTCAAGACATCGGGGCGGACTGCGCCCCTCAAGACCCCATGATAAGGAGCCGCCTTCGGGAAGTCGGCGACAAGGCCGCCGACTGCCCCTCACGGCCGAATCCCAGGGACGACTTCAAGATAAGCCGACTCCTAACTGACGGCTTCCAGAGAAGCCAGCTATGGGGAGTCGGCCCGCGACTCCAACCACCTCCTGCCTTCGCCACGATGGACGGGACGGGGTACGGCCATCGCGTGGCCATCCCTGCCCGGCTTACGAAGGGCTGGCATGGCTACAGTGCGCCGTATCGCTGGAGATCTCCATCCGGCGTGGCACTGTTGCCATGCCTGCCCTGACATCAGCCCCCGTGGGCGGCGCACTATGCCCACGACGACCTGCCTGTACGGCCCATAGACGGTGGGTCCCACCCGTCAGTGGGGGTACAGAAGACGGCAAGAGCGCCACAAGACGGACCCATTGGGAGTCGGGCCCCGGGAGTCGGCCAGCCCCTCCCACGGGCCCCACACGCCATTAACCAGACAAGACAGGGAATGGCAACAGTGATCGTCCGTCAGGCGGTGACACTGTTTCCACGACCCCATGACCAAGCCAGCATCATTCACTACTAGGAAAATGGCTATAGATGGGATTGACACTAATGGCGCACCAGAAAGATGGTGCGCCATTAGTATATACTAATGGCGCACCACAATCTGATGCGCCATTAGAGTTTAAACAACTAATGGCGCACCATGCTACGGGTGCGCCATTAGTATCAAATTTTTTTTAACTAGTGCGCCTGTCCAAACATACTAATGGCGCATCCCGGCAAAGTGCGCCATTAGTAGTTGTAACTACTAATGGCGCACTAGGCAACCAGTTGCGCCATTAGTATAGAATTTTTTTTGAACTAGTGCGCCTATCCAAACATACTAATGGCGCATCCTGCCCAAGTGCGCCATTAGTAGTTGTAACTACTAATGGCGCACCAGGCAGTGGGTGCGCCATTAGTATAGGATTTTTTTTTGAACTAGTGCGCCTATCCAAACATACTAATGGCGCATCCTGCCCAAGTGCGCCATTAGTAGTTGTAAGTACTAATGGCGCACCATGCAAGAGGTGCGCCATTAGTAAGTGGGCAGCAACAAGATATTTGGGACAGCCTCTCCTACCCACACACTCACTTTCTCCCCACTTCATTCTCTCCACCTCCTCCTTGTCTCGGGTGCCTCCTCTTTTTCACCTCATTTCCACCATAGATTCATTCAAATTAAGTGGTTAAATTACCTTGTTTTAATAGGTAAGTAAGGGGGGAAGCTATATTTAGGTTGTTCTCCTTACAACAATGTGCACATGCACTTTTTACGGCCTAGCTAGATCTATGTATGTTCGTGGTGTTGCATATGTTTGTGGTGTTGCATATGTGTTTGTGTTTGGAGGTGTACCGGTATTTGATATGCGATAGTTGCCAATATTTTGCCGGAATGTTGATTCATTTCCGTTTCGGTGAGAATTTTGGCATTAAGCATTCTTTTTGGTCCTATTTTTATGTAACGCCCTCGATGCGGCTATAGCTCCCACGTGTCGAGGCACGACTTAGAGGCATAACCGCATTGAAAGCAATGTCGCAAGTCAGGCAATCATTACAACATCCCATGTAATATATATATAACAAAAGGGGAAGATACCATAGTTGGCTTACACTCGCCACGTCACATCAGAGTACATAAATAACATCCATCAAACAAACACTCATGGCCCGACTACGGCGCCAAAATAGAAAAGACCCCCAACATGCGACAAGGTCCTGAATCGATAACCCCAACTAGGCACCACTACTGATCATCTGGAAAGGACACGTAGTAACGCTGAGAGTCCTCGTCGAACTCCCACCTGAGCTCGTAATCGTCAACTGGAGCAGAATCACCTAGACCTGCATCTGGAGTTGTAGTATCTGTGAGCCACAGGGACTCAGCAATCTCACACCCACGCGATCAAGACTATTTAAGCTCATAGGAATGGATAAGGCAAATATATGTGGAGCTGCAGCAAGCGACTAGCATATGTGGTGGCTAACTTATACGCAAAAGAGAGCGAGAAGAGAAGGCGAAGCACGAGCGAGAAGCTACAGGAACATCCTACGCAAGCATAACTCCAACACCGTGTCCACTTCCCGGACTCCGCCGAGAAGGGGCCATCACGGTAACACACACGGTTGATTCATTTTAATTAAGTTTAATTCAAGTCATCTACAACCGGACATTAACAAATTCCCATCTGCCCATAACCGCGGGCACGGCTTTCGAAAGATCAATCCCTGCAGGGGAGTCCCAACTTAGCCCATGACAAGCTCTCACGGTCAACGAAGGAATAGACCTCCACCCAAGACACACCGATCAGACTCGGTACCTTGGTACAACAAGATGATTCGACAGGTTAAGACAAGTCCAGCAACACCGCCCGAATGTGCCGACAAATCCCGATAGGAGCTGCACATATCTCTTTCTCAGGGCACACTCAGATGAGACTAGCTACGAGTAAAACCAACCCTCAAGTTTCCCCGAGGTGGCCCCGCAGGCAGCTCAGTTCGGACCAACACTCAGAGGGAGCACTGGCCCAAGGGGGGCTAAAATACGATGACCTTCGGGCTCCGGAAACCCAAGGGAAAAGAGGCTAGGTGGCAAATGGTAAAACCAATGTTGGGCATTGCTGGAAAATCTTTAATCAAGGCGAACTATCAAGGGGTTCCCATTATAACCCAACCGCGTAAGGGACGCAACAATCCGGGAACATAACACCGATATGACGGAAACTAGGGCGGCAAGAGTGGAACAAAACACTAGGCGAGAGGCCGAGCCTTCCACCCTTTACCAAGTATATAGATGCATTAATATAACATAGCAATATAATGATATCCCAACAAGTAAATAAATGTTCCAACAAGGAACGGCTCCAATCTTCACCTGCAACTAACAACGCTATAAGAAGGGCTGAGCAAAGCGGTAACATAGCCAATCAATGGTTTGCTAGGACAAAGGTGGGTTAGAGGTTCAACATGGCAATTGGGAGGCTGACAAGCAAATGGTAGGCATCGTAGCAGTGGCAAAGCAAAAGAGCGAGCAAACTAGCATAGCAAAGATAGTAGTGATTTCGAGGGTATGATCATCTTGCCTGCACAGTTGTCAGAGTTGACTGGATCCTCACAAGCAAACTCAACGGGCTCCTCGGTAGCGAACTCGTCTCCCGGCTCTACCCAAAGACAAACAAGCAACAAGGACACAATCAACCACGGGCAAGACCAAGCAATATGATGAAATGACGATATGCTATGCGGGATGCGATGCGGGATGCAATATGCAAGATATGACAGGAAATGCATGAACCTGGCATCAACTTGGAAAACCAAGTGTGCCACTGGATAGAGGGGATGAAATCGCTTGAAAACGATATAAAGATCATAGGAATCGGAGCTACGGTTTGGAAATGGCGAGCGTTTTAAGATATGACACCGGTCTGCGATTTACAGCAAGTAGGCATCTAAATGCAACAAAATGAACATGCTACAGCCACCAAACATGAAAACAAAATACATGGCAGTAATGTACACAAGATGGTTGACAAAACACTAGCACTGAGCCATAGGCAAATTCATCCATTAAGAGGTTCAAACAAGCATGGCTAAAACGCAAATGCAAAACAGATTTCAGACTTAGTGAAATTAACACTAGTCTGAAATTTCAGATCACGAAGCTCTCTTCGGAGCAGCAAAACAACATGGTAGAAAACCTGAACATGACAAGTAAGAACATGGCATGGAGCTACTCAACAAGCTTAATAAAACACCCAAAGTGACCTGGGGCCAAAAGGGTTCACAAAATGCTCTACCGAGCTCACGAACATCGCTCGAACACAATCAGTTTTCAGACTTAGTGAAAACTGAGACATGCTGAAATTTAACTCACGAAGGCATGTAAACGAGCTCGATGCACTCACTACGGTGCAAGACATGGCAAGGAAAGCATATCACCAGCAAGAAGGCACAAAGTGCTAGCTACACATGGCAAGAACGAAGGCATAGCATGCATGGAACGCTAACGGTAGCATCGGCGAAATCGCAAACAAGTTGACGATCTGCCCAGATTAACAACGAAGCAAAAGTTAAGCTCGATTGAGTCAACCTAGAGCACTCCACAAATGCCAACAAAGACATGGATGGATAGAGCATAACATAAATATCAAAACTCCCTTACTGATCATCCTCAAAAGAGGCACGGATCACTAGGAAACAAGCTGGACATATAGCATCATGAACTAAAATATCCCAGACTTAGTGAAAATCACTAAGTCCCTGAAATCTGCGTTCTCAGGTGCCTCTCTTCGCAAGCTTGCACAAGACAACACACACATCCTAAAAATGCATAGGTGGCACCTCTGGAAAGAAGACAAAATGCTTCACAATACATCCCAAAGGGGCACAGGCATATCATGCACGAATTAAATATAGCAAAAATGACAAAAGTGCATGATGAACTAACGGATCTGCAATTTAACTCACGAAGCCTCCTTCTAACAGC
>NC_057798.1:687700237-687709521 GCF_018294505.1 Triticum aestivum | reverse complement strand
GCCGGACACGTCCGTCGGCGGCGGAGGAAGGAGATCTTTTTTTTTAGGGTTTCGGGGAGAGGGAGAGATCCGAAAACGGAGGGGTGTATATATAGGCATAGAGGGAGCTAGGAGAGTCCAAATGAGGTGCGGTTTTCGCCCACACGATCGTGCTCGAACGCTCTAGGACATGGAGCGGAGTTTGGTGGGTTTTGGGCCAAATTTGGGGGGTGTTGGGCTGCAACACACACGAGGCCTTTTCGGCCCCTCGGTTAACCGTTGGAGTATCAAACGAAGTCCAAATGACCCGAAACTTGACAGGCGGTCTACCGGTAGTAAACCAAGGCCGCTTGGCAAGACTCGGTCCAATCCGGAAATGTTTAAACCCCACACAAGAAAGAAAGGTAGAAACGACCACCGGAGGAGAACGAAACGCCGAAATGCAAAACGGACAACGGGGAAAATGCTCGAATGCATGAGATGAACATGTATGCAAATGCAATGCACGTGAAGACATGATAAGAGATGCACGAAAAAGAAAACAACACACGGAGACAAAGACCCAAACCCGAGAAATAAATATAACTTAGCGCCGGAGACGGCAAGAGTTGGATACAAATATGGAAAGTTACATCTGGGGCGTTACAACACTCCACCACTACGAAAAGATCTCGTCCCGAGATCTAGGACTGAAAGAACTCCGGGTACTCAGAACGGAGGTGATCCTCGCGTTCCCAGGTAGCTTCACGGTCGGAATGGTGAGACCACTTAACTTTGAGGAATTTGATTGACTTGTTGCGAGTTTTGCGTTCAGTCTCTTCAAGAATAGCAACTGGGTGCTCACGATAGGAGAGATCTTCTTGGAGCTCAATGTCCTCGAAGTTGACGGTGCGGTCAGGAGTCTTGAAGCACTTTCGAAGCTGAGAGACATGGAACACATCATGAACATTTGCAAAGTTTGAAGGAAGCTCGAGTTGATAGGCGAGGTCGCCTCTCTTGCTGACAATCTTGAAAGGTCCCACGTATCTAGGGGCAAGCTTCCCTTTGATACCGAAGCGACGAGTACCTTTCATGGGAGAGACGCGGAGGTAAACATGATCTCCGATCTCGAAAGCTAATTCACGGTGCTTACTATCATAGTAGCTCTTCTGGCGGGACTGGGCTGCTTTGAGGTTATCACGAATGACTTTGCACATCTCTTCTGCTTCTGTGATTAAGTCATTACCCAGCAGCTGACGTTCACCGGTTTCAGACCAGTTGAGAGGGGTACGGCACTTCCTGCCATACAGAATTTGAAAGGGGGCCTTGCCCGAACTTGCTTGAAAGCTGTTGTTGTACGAGAATTCAGCATAAGGAAGACAATCCTCCCACTTCATGCCGAAGGAGATCACACAAGCCCTGAGCATATCTTCAAGAATTTGATTGACACGCTCGACTTGACCGCTTGTTTGAGGATGGAAAGCTGTGCTGAAGCGGATGTTGGTGCCCATGGCCTTCTGAAAAGAATCCCAAAACTTGGAGGTAAAGATGCTGCCACGGTCTGAAGATATCACTTGAGGAATACCGTGCAGAGCGACAATGCGAGAGGTATAGAGTTCCGCCAATTGAGCTGCAGTGATTGACTCTTTGATAGGCAGAAAATGAGCCACTTTGGTGAGCTTGTCGATGACGACAAATATAGCATCATTGCCACGCTTGGACTTTGGAAACCCAGTCACGAAGTCCATTTCAATGTGGTCAAACTTCCATTCTGGAATGGCAAGAGGTTGGAGGAGACCAGCTGGCCTTTGGTGTTCTGCCTTCACTCTTCTGCAGACATCACATTCGTTCACGAATTGAGCGATTTTGCGCTTCATTCGAGTCCACCAATAAGCTTGCTTGAGGTCCTGATACATCTTCGTACTGCCAGGGTGGATGGAGAGGAGAGAGTTGTGAGCCTCGTTCATGATCACCTTACGGAGTTCACCTTTGGGCACAACAATTCGATCCTCGAAGAAGAGAGTGTCCTTGTCATCAAGTCGGTAGCACTTGTACTTGGACTGACTCTTTGCAATACCAATCTTCACCTTCTTCACCATAGCATCAAGAAGTTGGGCTTGGCGAATCTGGTCTTCCAAGGTAGGAGAAACTTGAAGGTTGGCGAGGAAACCTTGAGGAACAACTTGCAGATTAAGTTTGCGGAAAGCTTCACAAAGCTCGGGTTGATAAGGCTTGAGAATCAGACTGTTGCAATATGCTTTTCTGCTCAAAGCGTCAGCAATCACATTAGCCTTGCCTGGAGTATACTCGATACTCGGATTGTACTCTTGAATCATTTCGACCCATCGAGTCTGCCTGAGGTTGAGATTAGGCTGAGTGAAGATGTACTTGAGACTCTTGTGATCAGTGAAAATATCCACTTTCCTTCCCAATAGAAGATGTCTCCAAGTCAACAAAGCGTGCACCACTGCCGCCAACTCGAGATCATGAGTGGGGTAGTTCTTCTCATTAGGTTTCAACTGGCGAGAGGTATAAGCAACAACTTTCTTCTCTTGCATCAGTACAGCACCGAGACCTTGGAGAGAGGCATCACAAAAGACCTCGTACGGCTTGGTTTCATCAGGTGGAGTCAGAACTGGAGCAGTGATCAATTTCTCTTTCAAAGAGTTGAAAGCAATATCACACTCCGGAGACCAAACGTACTTGACGTGCTTCTGAAGAAGATTTGAGAGAGGCTTGGCGATCTTAGAAAAGTTTTCAACGAATCTTCTGCAATAGCTTGCGAGACCGAGGAAACTGCGGAGTTGCTTTACATTCTGAGGAGGTTCCCAATTCACAATTGCAGACACCTTCTCAGGATTCACGGAAATGCCCTTGGCGGAGATGATATGACCAAGATAAAGAACCTCATCGAGCCAAAATTCACACTTGGAGAACTTGGCGTAGAACTGATGTTCTCTGAGCTTGTCAAGAACCAAACGCAAGTGCTTGGCATGATCTTCCTTGTTCTTCGAGAAAACCAGAATGTCGTCGAGATAGACCAAAACGAATTCATTGGTGTAGGGGTTGAAGATGAAGTTCATCATGCGAGAGAACGTCGGAGGAGCGTTGGCGAGGCCAAAAGACATGACGGTGTATTCATATGAACCAAAGCTTGTTCTGAACGCCGTCTTGGGAATATCTTGCTCACGAATACGAATCTGATGATAACCCATTCGGAGATCAAGCTTGGAGAATACTTGAGCACCCTTGAGTTGTTCGAACAGCTCATTGATGTTGGGAAGTGGGTATTTGTTCTTGATGGTCTTCTTGTTAACTGGACGGTAATCAACACAAAGTCGACTCGATCCATCCTTCTTATTCACAAAAAGAACACCACAACCCCACGGAGAAGTACTAGGCCGAATGAGACCCAATCTTTCTTGCTCATCGAGTTGTTTCTTCAGCTCCTTCAACTCTTCGGGGCCGAGCTTGTAGGGACGTTTGCACACAGGTTCCGTACCAGGCTCAAGTTCAATAACGAATTCAACTGGCCGGTGCGGAGGCATCCCTGGAAGTTCTTCTGGAAAGACGTCTTGATACTCACAAACAACCGGAATCCGCGAAATAGCATCCAATTCACCCTTCTCATTGAGAGAAAACAACCGGATGGAATTATCCCGAGCGGCAAATACAATGACCTCCTCAGACGAATGAGTCAGTTGAATCTGCCTGGCTGCACAATCAAGCTGAGCTTTATGCTTAGAGAGCCAGTCCATCCCGAGAATAAGATCGATATCCGAGTTGCCAAGAATCATAGGAGAAGCGAGAAACTTGAAATCACCCATCAATATTGAAATATCCGGCACCTCCATACTGGAACTTAGTCGCTTAGCTGGAGAGACGACTTGCATAGCTCTAGGTAATGCCCTAGTGCTAAAATTGTTCTCCGATGCAAATGGAAATGACATGAAGGAATGCGATGCACCAGAGTCAAAAAGAACTTTTGCAGGAATATCATTAACAGGAAGGTTACCCATGATCACATCTGAAGAATCCTCTGCCTGAGCTGCATTCACCATATTGACCTTGGCGTGCTTGGGATTGTGCTTGACCACCGCTGTACTTGCCGATCTGACAGGAGGAGGAGGAGGAAGACGCCTCTGGTTGGTACACTTGTTGGCATAGTGACCCTTCTGTTGGCACTTGTTGCACGTGACCTCTGAAAGCGGACGGTGATACGGAGCACTCGATCTTGGAGCTTGAGACGAAGACTTGTTCTGAAAGCCTGGGTTGGGTGGGTGGGAGAAACCACTGCCACCTTTGCTCTTCTGCTGATACGGCTGACGGAATGGAGGAGGAGGAAGCCAATACTTCTGCTGCTTGACCACTTGAGTAGAGGAAGACGGAGTAACATCTCTGGCACGCTTCCTGGAAGCATCACATCTCATCTGAGCAGCCTCTTGCTTCAGTGCCATGTTGTAGAACTCATCGTATCTCAACGGCTCAAAGAGGACAAGAGCGAGCTGAATTTCCTCACGAAGACCACCCCTGAACTGATAGATCATACTCTTCTCATCAGGAACATCCTGCTTGGCAAAACGGGCGAGCTTCTGGAACAACTTGTTGTAGTCATAGACAGACAAAGAGCCTTGCTTCAGATTGCGGAATTCCTGACGCTTACTCTCAACCACACTTTGAGGGATGTGATGAGCGCGGAAATCTTGACGGAAATCGTCCCAAGTGATCAGACGTCCACCTCTGGAATCCTTGTACTGCTGGAACCACTCTGCAGCCTGATCTTTGAGCTGGAAAGAAGCGAACTTGACGAAATCTTCAGGCCTGACGTTGCTGCATTCAAAATGCTTGCCCAGATCCACTAGCCAATCGTCAGCATCGGTAGCCTCAACACAACCGCTGAACGTCTTTGGGCCATTAGCAAGGAACTGGTTCAGAGTAGCAAAGTGGTGCTGATTATGGCCTTGATTCCCTTGACTGCCTTGATTGCGCTCTTGAATGATTTGCATGATCAACTGTGTGTTTGCATTAGTAGCGGCCATCACAGCTTGCCATGCTTCCGGAGGAGGCGGAGGTGGAGGCGGATTAGGATTCGGAGTCGTGCGCGTTGGAGGAGCCATCCTGAACAGGTTGACCACCATTAGCACATAGATAGACAACAATATAGAAGCTGAATCCAACGGAATGAAAATTGCAACATATAGTCTTCACATCCGAACAAAATGAACGAATGCATTCCTCTTCAAATGATCACATATCCATAAATTGCGAAGCCACGAAGAATTAAGGTAGAGAAATAAATCAACAAGGTACGGATCAAGAACGAATAATCAGTAAGAAATCCCAATCTCAAACCAATATCCGTGGAAGAAGAACTAGAGCTACTAGAATTCCCACCTATGAAACTCCTGAACCTTTCCGGTTATGCAATCAGGTGTTGGGGATACAGGGGAAGCACAATATCTCACCCAAACTAGCAAATCCTACATCCAGCTGTATCCATCCTTCAACACATAACCAAGAAAACTTCGGGAACCATCTACCTCAACCTTCGAAAAACATCCGTTATACAAGTTATGGCGATACTCCCGAACTCCCGCCCCAGTACTGGGTGGCGTCGAGGTTATCTCACCAACGAACTGCATAAAAGAGATTTTCGATGTCGGCGAACAAATCTCAAGTATACCAGAATTGCAACGACAAAATTGTGACGACAACACCTCGGAGCTCAACTCCCCGGGACACTGCCACAACCCCTAAAGACAGGAGGCACCAAGAACAATGTTCTCGTCACAAAACCATCGGAACAAAACCAAGATACTCGCGTGATCCTAAAAATTTTTTTAGTAAAATTTGAGAAGAGAAGAGTCAAAACTCTACGTCAGGATGCCTTACCAGAGCGATGAGGAGACTGGGAAGTAAAAAGAATTCCTAAGCTCTCCGATATATAATTCCTAAGGACTCAAATCAATTTTTTTCTAGACACAACTCGGCTGCTAAAAACGATCAAGCAATGGGGCTCCTAAGGTCGGGGAAGGCTCTGATTACCAACTTGTAACGCCCTCGATGCGGCTATAGCTCCCACGTGTCGAGGCACGACTTAGAGGCATAACCGCATTGAAAGCAATGTCGCAAGTCAGGCAATCATTACAACATCCCATGTAATATATATATAACAAAAGGGGAAGATACCATAGTTGGCTTACACTCGCCACGTCACATCAGAGTACATAAATAACATCCATCAAACAAACACTCATGGCCCAACTACGGCGCCAAAATAGAAAAGACCCCCAACATGCGACAAGGTCCTGAATCGATAACCCCAACTAGGCACCACTACTGATCATCTGGAAAGGACACGTAGTAACGCTGAGAGTCCTCGTCGAACTCCCACCTGAGCTCGTAATCGTCAACTGGAGCAGAATCACCTGGACCTGCATCTGGAGTTGTAGTATCTGTGAGCCACAGGGACTCAGCAATCTCACACCCACGCGATCAAGACTATTTAAGCTCATAGGAATGGATAAGGCAAATATATGTGGAGCTGCAGCAAGCGACTAGCATATGTGGTGGCTAACTTATACGCAAAAGAGAGCGAGAAGAGAAGGCGAAGCACGAGCGAGAAGCTACAGGAACATCCTACGCAAGCATAACTCCAACACCGTGTCCACTTCCCGGACTCCGCCGAGAAGGGGCCATCACGGTAACACACACGGTTGATTCATTTTAATTAAGTTTAATTCAAGTCATCTACAACCGGACATTAACAAATTCCCATCTGCCCATAACCGCGGGCACGGCTTTCGAAAGATCAATCCCTGCAGGGGAGTCCCAACTTAGCCCATGACAAGCTCTCACGGTCAACGAAGGAATAGACCTCCACCCAAGACACACCGATCAGACTCGGTACCTTGGTACAACAAGATGATTCGACAGGTTAGGACAAGTCCAGCAACACCGCCCGAATGTGCCGACAAATCCCGATAGGAGCTGCACATATCTCTTTCTCAGGGCACACTCAGATGAGACTAGCTACGAGTAAAACCAACCCTCAAGTTTCCCCGAGGTGGCCCCGCAGGCAGCTCAGTTCGGACCAACACTCAGAGGGAGCACTGGCCCAAGGGGGGCTAAAATACGATGACCTTCGGGCTCCGGAAACCCAAGGGAAAAGAGGCTAGGTGGCAAATGGTAAAACCAATGTTGGGCATTGCTGGAAAAGCTTTAATCAAGGCGAACTATCAAGGGGTTCCCATTATAACCCAACCGCGTAAGGGACGCAACAATCCGGGAACATAACACCGATATGACGGAAACTAGGGCGGCAAGAGTGGAACAAAACACTAGGCGAGAGGCCGAGCCTTCCACCCTTTACCAAGTATATAGATGCATTAATATAACATAGCAATATAATGATATCCCAACAAGTAAATAAATGTTCCAACAAGGAACGGCTCCAATCTTCACCTGCAACTAACAACGCTATAAGAAGGGCTGAGCAAAGCGGTAACATAGCCAATCAATGGTTTGCTAGGACAAAGGTGGGTTAGAGGTTCAACATGGCAATTGGGAGGCTGACAAGCAAATGGTAGGCATCGTAGCAGTGGCAAAGCAAAAGAGCGAGCAAACTAGCATAGCAAAGATAGTAGTGATTTCGAGGGTATGATCATCTTGCCTGCACAGTTGTCAGAGTTGACTGGATCCTCACAAGCAAACTCAACGGGCTCCTCGGTAGCGAACTCGTCTCCCGGCTCTACCCAAAGACAAACAAGCAACAAGGACACAATCAACCACGGGCAAGACCAAGCAATATGATGAAATGACGATATGCTATGCGGGATGCGATGCGGGATGCAATATGCAAGATATGACAGGAAATGCATGAACCTGGCATCAACTTGGAAAACCAAGTGTGCCACTGGATAGAGGGGATGAAATCGCTTGAAAACGATATAAAGATCATAGGAATCGGAGCTACGGTTTGGAAATGGCGAGCGTTTTAAGATATGACACCGGTCTGCGATTTACAGCAAGTAGGCATCTAAATGCAACAAAATGAACATGCTACAGCCACCAATCATGAAAACAAAATACATGGCAGTAATGTACACAAGATGGTTGACAAAACACTAGCACTGAGCCATAGGCAAATTCATCCATTAAGAGGTTCAAACAAGCATGGCTAAAACGCAAATGCAAAACAGATTTCAGACTTAGTGAAATTAACACTAGTCTGAAATTTCAGATCACGAAGCTCTCTTCGGAGCAGCAAAACAACATGGTAGAAAACCTGAACATGACAAGTAAGAACATGGCATGGAGCTACTCAACAAGCTTAATAAAACACCCAAAGTGACCTGGGGCCAAAAGGGTTCACAAAATGCTCTACCGAGCTCACGAACATCGCTCGAACACAATCAGTTTTCAGACTTAGTGAAAACTGAGACATGCTGAAATTTAACTCACGAAGGCATGTAAACGAGCTCGATGCACTCACTACGGTGCAAGACATGGCAAGGAAAGCATATCACCAGCAATAACGCACAAAGTGCTAGCTACACATGGCAAGAACGAAGGCATAGCATGCATGGAACGCTAACGGTAGCATCGGCGAAATCGCAAACAAGTTGACGATCTGCCCAGATTAACAACGAAGCAAAAGTTAAGCTCGATTGAGTCAACCTAGAGCACTCCACAAATGCCAACGAAGACATGGATGTATAGAGCATAACATAAATATCAAAACTCCCTTACTGATCATCCTCAAAAGAGGCACGGATCACTAGGAAACAAGCTGGACATATAGCATCATGAACTAAAATATCCCAGACTTAGTGAAAATCACTAAGTCCCTGAAATCTGCGTTCTCAGGTGCCTCTCTTCGCAAGCTTGCACAAGACAACACACACATCCTAAAAATGCATAGGTGGCACCTCTGGAAAGAAGACAAAATGCTTCACAATACATCCCAAAGGGGCACAGGCATATCATGCACGAATTAAATATAGCAAAAATGACAAAAGTGCATGATGAACTAACGGATCTGCAATTTAACTCACGAAGCCTCCTTCTAACAGCGTTTTGGGTATCAAGATGACCTCAAATGCAAAAGATGCAATGGGATGAAATGATGTACATGTCGAGACGAAGATTTTGATATATCATATGCCCAAAACGGATCTACGGTTGCGGAGATACGAGCAGTCAAACATCGCATAAAAAAACTAGGGTTTGAAGGGAAAAGTCAACCGTCGGGTCAAAATATCTCAGATCCAGATCGGGATCTCGCGGGCACGGACTTCGAGGTTGACCGCGGGGCACTGTTCACC